>NC_069499.1:1223584907-1223608875 GCF_027579735.1 Bombina bombina
TCATTACTTTCTTTGGAAAGCTTCTCTTATCTCTCTAGGACTTCTAGGTTCCACCCTTTTTCTAATATAATTCAGTAACTTCATCTTTTATGAAGTCTGCACTATACAAACTGGAGAATCTTTGCTGCTCGTGGGATTTGGCTTTTTTCAGAGACGCATTCATTCTTGTAAAAGGTTTGCACAGATCCTAGTGTGTTAAACATCCACAAGAATGCATGTGGATCCGAAAATAGCCAAATCCCACGAGTGGCCGCCCCCTTCCGTATTTGGATCCTTGTGAAGGATCTGAATGCCCACCCCTTGTTTTAAAATATCCCCTAAGGGGGTCATATCAGAGAATTTATTATAAATTGCATTTAAATGAACTTGCAACCTTCGATTATTTCTAAAAATGTTTTAATTATTTCCGGAAATATCCATTAATGTTTTAGCAAAATAGCAATATTTGCTGGTTATATAGGTCAAAAGAAAAAAAGGGCGAGTGGGAAATTTTTGAGATTTTGTGGAGGCTATAGAATAATAAAAGTACTGTACTGGTTTGTAAGGTCAGGCAGAATAAAAACACATTGCTAAAACAATTGTTTAGAATATGAAGCAGAGAAAATAGATCTTAATGTTTTCAGCAATGTATTGGGCTAGAAATATTACAGTTGCTTAGCACCTAATTATTATTGGATTGACACTTATGCACTTTATGCTGCATATATACACACACATTTTAAAATGACCTAACATGTCTGGAAGAATACAGCATTTCTTCTAATTTATATAACCATTGCATGGCATATTAACATGAATGATTTGTGTATATTTAATCTGAAGAATATTTTTGCTTTCCAGAGTACATTGTTGCTTTCAATGGATATTATACAGCCAAGGCTCGCAGTAAGTTTATCTCCAGTGCACTAAAGAGCCAAGGTATAGAGGACTGGAAGATCGTGCCCAGGAATAATCCAGCTAGTGATTTCCCCAGTGATTTTGAGTTAATTGAGTTTAAAAGTGGGCATCAGAATGGATTGAAGACTTTAGAGGACCACCCCAATATTAAGCGTGTAACCCCCCAGAGACGAGTTTTCCGTTCCCTCAAGTTTGTAGAAAGTAAGTAATGGCTTCACTTTGGGTTTCAGATTTTTTTATTTATTTTTTTCTGCAGATTAGTTGAGGTTTATTTAAAGAATCAGTAAACACCTTGACACTTTTATATAAAATGTTGTGTAGTAAAACAACTTTTTAATATACGTAATTTATTTTGCACCCTTTCGTGTAATTTAGCTCTACAATTTGTGGATTTTCTCATTCTCAAAGGGGGAATGTGCACTGCAGGCTTCTCAATGTTTCCCTAATTGTCTTTAGCAGATGATTGCTATTGCATTAAACAATGTTAATTTGTTTTTTTAAAATGTTTAGACGTGGCCAATATAATGTCCTATTGCAAGACAAAGGAAAAGTATTTTATTTACAAGGTGTTAAGTGTTCCTTTTTAAATGCGATTTGGTTCATAATGCAAACATACAGCAGATTTGATACTTGCTACTTCAGGCAAACCGATGGTTGTGGGTATTTTTTTTATCTGGTAAGACATTTACTGCTGAGTTGTAAGAAGCTCATCCCATCGAACTGACAGGATAAACTGTATCACCTGTTCACTTCTGCTGCAGTTGTTTCCGGTTATGTGCTAAATGATTACATTTACTTATTGTTAGTTATAATTTCCACACAAGCAACCTTTTTATGTATATTTTGTAGCCATGACAAACATACATAAGTAGGATAGGTCTGTCTTTCTGGTGATGTAGTAGGCATTGAAAAGCAATCCTTATAGCACTGTTTGGTGCATTCAAACTGATTTTAATTTAGCCACAGTCATACCATTTTAGGTGAGTAAAAGCTGTATCTTTTCATTGTGAAATAAATTCCAGAAGCTTTGATTTCTTGTTCTGTAATGTGAAAACTTTTTTTTGGATATTTGCAAATAACCTTCCTACACACATTTATTGAAGTCTCCTGGTGTTGCAAAGTCAACCTTATTTTTAATGGCTGATAGTTTTAAAGAATGAAACCAGCTATTTCATATGCAAAAATAAATATATAGAAGCAATTTCTCATACATTTTACACTCTGCAGCTGATATAGCATGTCATTGGAAACATATTAAAGGGACACTGAACCAAAATGTTTTCTTTTGTGATTCAGATAGAGCATGCAATTTTAAGCAACTTTATAATATACACCTATTATCAATTTTTCTTTGTTCTCTTGCTTTCTTTATTTAAAAAAAGGCATCTAAGCTATTTTTTTGGTTCAGAAACATGGAAAGCACTTGTTTATTGGTGGGTGAGTTTATCCACCAATCAGCAAGAACAACCCAGTTTGTTCACCAAAAATGGGCCAGCATCTAAACTTGCATTCTTGCATTTCAAATAAAGATACCAAAAGAATGAAGACAATTTGATAATAGTAGTCAATTAGAAAGTTGCTTAAAATTGCATGCTCTATCTGAATCACAAAATAAAAAAATTTGGGTTCAGTGTCCCTTTAAGGGAAAACAATTTTACTGTACACTGTCCCTTTTAAGACTTGGCTGGTATGTTATTATATAGCAACAAATGTCCTGTAATTAGGTGTTTACTATCCCTATAACATTTATTATAGAATATTTACTACCAGGATGTTCAAATGTAGCTGAGTGTTGTAGAAAATCATTACAAGTTTTTTGCCATTTATTTGTGTTTTCTGAATTATTGTGCATTTACTACAGAAATGCAAGGTCATTTTTTTTTGTCAATAAAAACAAAACTATTGTTTGTGGTTTTTTTTTTTTGGTTTTTTTTAGGGACTTAATTAGAAAAGGTACTACAGCATGTTTAACCCCTTCACTACCAGGCATTTCAGAGAGAAACTTGCCCAAAATACCAAAGAGGTTTTAGCATTTTTGCCATCACTCCACTTAAACAGAAAAAGAGCCTCTTTTAAGTAGACAACCTAAGGTGTTGATCTAGGCCCATTTTGGTATATTTCATGCCACTGTTTTGCCGCCAAATCCGATCATATTAAAAAAAAAAAAAAAAAAAAAAAAAAAAATTTTTTTTTTTACAAATTTTGGGTTTCCTACTGAAATTATTTACACACAACTACAGCAGTCCTAAGACAAATGGTTGGGAAATGGTTCTCTAGGGTCGCTTTTTGTTCAGAAATAGCAGACATGCATGGCTTTGCAGTTTGTTTTTGGTAAATTGAAGTCTACTAATTGCAACTCCGCACCACACCTCTGAAATTCCCTTCATTCAATGGGTTAATTAGCTGGAAGTGAAATAGTATTTTAATGCAGGGATTACTCTCCCATCTAACACGCCCCCCCCCCCCCAAACAGCTCCCCTCCCCCATACACTCGCACATCTATCCACCATCTTAGCTAGTGGCAGACATTCTGCCAGTATTAAGTTTTAGGGTTGTTTTTTTTTTTTTGTTTTTTTTTAAATTATATGTATTTTCTGCAGTGTAGGATCCCCCTTACTTTCCCCCCCTCCCGATGATGTCTGCCATTTTAGACCCTGCCAGCTATCTAGCAGTACCCAATATATAGATTTATTTAGATTTTCTTTTATTTGTTGTTTATTTGATATATTTTTCTGTAGTGTAACAGTTTCCCCCACCTCCGATCCCTAAAGTAGGTTCCCCCCCTCCCGAATTCATAATTTTATCTATAGTGTGGCACCCCTTCCCTCCCTCTCCCATCCACACTTATTTCTCTGCAGTGTAAGGTCCCTCCACTTCTTTCAACTACCTCCCCCCTCCACCATTGTGCCTGCAACAATCAGACCGTCTGCAGTCATATGGTAACAGAGCATCAATTGTGCTCTGTTACCATAGGAAGGCAGGTGCCTGCAGCACAGGAAGAGCAAGTCACTTGACAACCAAAACTGCTGGACCTTTTTGAAGGTCCAGCGTATACATTTGTTATGCGGTACGATGGGCTATGTGCCACATACATATCCTAATCTATACATCAAATAGCATGCAGCTGTTCAATTGTCCCATAGCAAAATTAGGTAGGTGATTGCAAGGATAGCCTTCTACAATGAGCCCGTTCATTTAACGTCCTAAGTCCCAGAAGGAAGGCCATTTCTTCAGACAGTATAGTTTTCATACACTGCTTCAGCCTGGCCAAAAGGCCACAAAAAATACTTCTGTTATTTGGTGCAATAGCAGGGTTTCCCTGGTTACCCCACTTTGCATCGATCATGAAGTCTCCATTAGCATCATATGCCAACCAGAGATTTCTTTCATGTAATTGGCAAGAGTCCATGAGCTAGTGACGTATGGGATATACATTCCTACCAGGAGGGGCAAAGTTTCCCAAACCTCAAAATGCCTATAAATACACCCCCACCACACCCAATATTCAGTTTTACAAACTTTGCCTCCTATGGAGGTGGTGAAGTAAGTTTGTGCTAGATTTCTACGTTGATGTGCGCTTCTCAGCATGCTGAAGCCCGGTTCCTCTCAGAGTGCAGTGAATGACAGAGGGATGTGAAGGGAGTATTACCTATTGAATGCAATGGTCATCCTAACAGGGATCTATTTCATAGGTTCTCTGTTATCGGTCGTAGAGATTCATCTCCTACCTCCCTTTTCAGATCAACAATATACTCTTGTATACCATTACCTCTACTGATTCTCGTTTCAGTACTGGTTTGGCTGTCTACTTTATGTAGATGAGTGTCTTTTGGTAAGTATGTTTTCTTTTACTTATGATACTCTCAGCTGTCGTTTGGCACTTTATATGTAAAGTTCTAAATATATGTTTTATACTTATATTTGCCATGACTCAGGTTAATCAGTATATTTCCTTCTTACAGACTGTCAGTTTCATTTTGGGAAATGCATATGAAAAAATTATTTCTTACCTGAAAATGTTTCAAATTGACTTTCTTTTCTAAATTGTGGGCTGTTAGGCTCGCGGGAGCGCAAAATGCTATAATTTATTGAGTCATTTTTGGCGCAAGACTTAAGTTTGACGTAATGACGTCATTTCCGGCGTCTTAGTTGGCGCCGAGAGTTTTCACGTAGTTGCATCATCTATGACGCTCGTGTTTGTTGCATACGTTTTTGGCGCCAAAAAATATTTTGTCAGTTGGGCGTCATACTTGGCGCCAGATTTTTGACATTAAGTCATTATTTCTTTTTGCTTCTGGTTCCCAGAGGCTTATTCTGTTTGCATTTTTTCCCATTCCTGAAACTGTCATATAAGGAAATTGATCATTTTGCTTTATATGTTGTTTTTTCTATTACATATTGCAAGATGTCTCAAGCTGACCCTGTTTCAGAATCTACTACTGGAATCCTGCTGCCTGATGTCGGTTCTACCAAAGCTAAGTGCATTTGTTGTAAACTTGTGGTAACTGTTCCTCCGGCTGTGGTTTGTGTTAGTTGTCATGATATCCCAATTTTTCCATTAAACTTTCAAAAGCAGACAATATTTCCATTAGTAGTAATCCATTACCTGTTGTTGTTCCTTCAACATCTAATGTTCAGGATATTCCTGTTAATGTGAGAGAATTTGTTTCTAATTCTATTCAGAAGGCTCTGTCTGTTCTACCATCTTCTAATAAACGTAAAAGGTCTATTAAAACTTCTCATAAATTTGATGAATTTTTAAATGACCGACAGAATTCTGATTTATCTATCTCTGATGAGGATCTCTCTGGTTCAGAAGTTTCTGCCTCAGATATTGACACTAACAAAACTTCATATTTATTTAAAATGGAGTATATTCGTTCTTTATTAAAAGAGGTGTTGATTGCATTAGATATGGAGGAGACTAGTCCTCTTGATATTAAAACCAGTAAACGTTTAAATTCGTTTTTTAAACCTCATGTAGTTATTCCAGAGGTTTTTCCAGTTCCTGATGCTATTTCAGATGTAATTTCTAGTGAATGGAATAGTCTGGGTACTTCATTTACTCCTTCAAGGTTTAAGAAACTGTACCCTTTGCCGACTGATAGATTGGAGTTTTGGGAAAAGATCCCCAAAGTTGATGGGGCTATCTCTACTCTTGCAAAGCGTACTACTATTCCTACGGCAGATAGTACTTCTTTTAAAGATCCTTTAGATAGGAAGCTTGAATCTTATCTAAGGAAGGCTTATTTATGTTCAGGTCATCTTCTTAGGCCTGCTATTTCTTTGGTTGATGTTGCTGCGGCTTCAACTTTTTGGTTGGAAACTTTAGCGCAACAAGTACCAGATCCTACTGTGTATAGCATTGTTAAGCTAATTCAGCATGCTAATAATTTCATTTGTGATGCCATTTTTGATATCATTAGAATTGATGTCAGGTATATGTCTTTAGCTATTTTAGCTAGAAGAGCTTTATGGCTTAAATCTTGGAATGCGGATATGACTTCTAAGTCAACGTTGCTATCTCTTTCTTTCCAAGGTAATAAATTATTTGGTTCTCAGTTGGATTCTATTATTTAAACTGTCACTGGGGAGAAGGGAGCCTTCTTGCCTCAGGATAAAAAAATCTAAGGGTAAATTTAGGGCTGCTAATCGTTTCTGTTCCTTTCGTCAGAATAAGGAACAGAAACCTGACCTTTCCCCTAAAGGAACGGTTTCCAATTGGGAAGCCTTCTCCAGTCTGGAATAAATCCAAGCCTTTTAGAAAATCAAAATCAGCCCCCAAGTCCGCATGAAGGTGCGGCCCTCATTCCAGCGCAGCTGGTAGGGAGCAGACTAAGATTTTTCAAAGATGTGTGGATCAATTAAATCCAAAATCATTGGATCCAGAACATTGTTTCTCAAGGGTACAGAATAGGTTTCAAGGTAAGACCCCTGTGAGAAGTTTTTCTCTCACGCATTCCAGTGAACCCAGTAAAGGCGCAGGTTTTCCTGAAGTGTGTTTCAGACCTGGAGTTATCCGGGGTAATTGTGCCAGTTCCCTTTCCGGAACGGGGTCTGGGGTTTTATTCAAATCTGTTCATTGTTCCAAAGAAAGAGAATTCTTTCAGACCAGTTCTGGATCTAAAAATTTTGAATCGTTATGTAAGAATACCAACATTCAAAATGGTGACTATAAGGACTATTCTTCCTTTTGTTCAGCAAGGGCATTATATGTCCACAAAAGACTTACAGGATGCATATCTTCTTATTCCGATTCATCCAGATCACTATCGGTTTCTGAGATTCTCTTTTCTAGACAAGCATTACCAATTTGTTGCTCTTACTTTTTGGCCTAGCAACAGCTCCAAGGATCTTTTCAAATGTTCTCGGTGCCCTACACTCTGTAATCAGAGAGCGGGGTATTGCGGTGTTTCCTTATTTGGATGATTTCTTGGTACTTGCTCAGTCTTTACATTCTGCAGAATCTCACACGAATCAACTAGTGTTGTTTCTTCAAAGACATGGTTGGAGGATCAATTTACCAAAAAGGTCCTTGATTCCTCAGACAAGGGTAACCTTTTTAGGATTCCAAATAGATTCAGTATCCATGACTTTGTCTCTAACAGACAAAAGACGTCTGAAGTTGGTTTCAGCTTGTCGGAACCTTCAGTCTCAGTTATTCCCTTCAGTAGCTATGTGCATGGAGGTTTTAGGTCTCATGACTGCAGCATCGGACGCGATCTCCTTTGCTCGTTTTCACATGAGACCTCTTCAGCTTTGTATGCTGAGCCAATGGTGCAGGGATTATACAAAGATATCAATTAATATCCTTAAATCAAAATGTTCGACTATCTCTGACTTGGTGGTTAGATCACCATCGTTTAGTTCTGGGGGCCTCTTTTGTTCGTCCAACCTGGACTGTGATTACAACAGATGCAAGTCTTTCAGGTTGGGGAGCTGTCTGGGGATCTCTGACAGCGCAGGGGGTTTGAAAATCTCAAGAGGCAAGATTACCAATCAATATTTTGGAACTCCGTGCGATTTTCAGGGCTCTTCAGTTTTGGCCTCTCCTGAAGAGAGAACCGTTTGTTTGTTTTCAGACAGACAATGTCACAACCGTGGCGTATGTCAATCATCAAGGTGGGACTCGCAGTCCTCAAGCTATGAAAGAAGTATCTTGAATACTTGCATGGGCGGAATCCAGCTCCTGTCTAATCTCTGCGGTCCATATCCCAGGTATAGACAATTTGGAAGCGGATTATCTCAGTCGCCAGACTTTACATCTGGGAGAATGGTCTCTTCACCCAGATGTGTTTCTTCGGATTGTTCAGATGTGGGGGCTTCCAGAAATAGATCTGATGGTTTCTCATCTAAACAGGAAACTTCCCAGGTATCTGTCCAGGTCCAGGGATCCTCAGGCGGAAGCAGTGGATGCGTTGTCACTTCCTTTGAATTATCAACCTGCTTATGTCTTTCCGCCTCTAGTTCTTCTTCCAAGAGTGATTTCCAAAATCATAATGGAGCGTTCATTTGTACTGCTGGTGGCTCCAGCATGGCCACACAGGTTTTGGTATGCGGATCTTGTTTGGACGTCCAGTTGCCAACCTTGGCCACTTCCGTTAAGGCCAGACCTTCTATCTCAAGGTCCATTTTTCCATCAGGATCTCAAATCATTCAATTTGAAGGTATAGAGATTGAACGCTTAGTCATAGAGGTTTCTCTGACTCGGTGATTAATACTATGTTGCAGGCTCGCAAATCTGTGTCTAGAAAGATTTATTACCGAGTTTTGGAGGACTTACATTTCATGGTGTTCTTCTCATAAATTCTCTAGGGCATTCTTTTAGAATTCCTAGAATTTTACAGTTTCTTCAGGATGGTTTGGATAAGGGTTTGTCTGCAAGTTCCTTGAAAGGACAAATCTCTGCTCTTTCTGTTCTGTTTCACAGAAAAATTGCTAATCTTCCTGATATTCATTGTTTTGTACAGGCTTTGGTTCGTATCAAGCCTGTCATTAAGCCAATTTCTCCCCCTTGGAGTCTTAATTTGGTTTTGAGGGCTTTACAGGCTCCTCCGTTTGAGCCTATGCATTCTTTGGACATTAAATTACTTTCTTGTAAAGTATTGTTCCTTTTGGCCATCTCTTCTGCTAGAAGAGTTTCTGAATTATCTGCTCTTTCTTGTGAGTCCTTTGCTGATTTTTCTTCAGGATAAGACGGTTTTGCTTACTTCATTTAAATTTTTACCTAAAGTTGTGAATTCCAACAACATTAGTAGAAAAATTGTTGTCGCTTTGTTGTGTCCTAATCCTAAGAATTCTTTGGAAAGATCTTTACATTCTTTGTATGTGGTAAGAGCTTCAAAATATTATGTTGAAGCTACTAAAGATTTCAGGAAGACTTCTAGTCTATTTGTTATCTTTTCTGGTTCTAGGAAAGGTCTTGGTTAAAGCTTTTTGATTCATCATGCTTATTTGGAGTCGGGTAAATCCCCGCCTCAAAGGATTACGGCTCATTCTACTAGGTCAGTTTCTACTTCCTGGGCTTTTAAGAATGAAGCTTCTGTTGATCAGATTTGCAAAGCAGCAACTTGGTCTTTTTTGCATACTTTTACTAAATTCTACCATTTTGATGTTTTCTCTTCTTCAGAAGCAGTTTTTGGTAGAAAAGTACTTCAGGCAGCTGTTTCAGTTTGATTCTTCTGCTTTTAATTTCAGTTTTTTTCATTATAAAGATTAAAACTTGATTTGGGTTGTGGATTCTTTTTCAGCGGAATTGGCGGTCTTTATTTTATCCCTCCCTCTCTAGTGACTCTTGCGTGGAGTTCCACATCTTGGGTATTTGCTATCCCATACGTCACTAGCTCATGGACTCTTGCCAATTACATGAAAGAAAACCTAATTTATGTAAGAATTTACCTGATAAATTAATTTCTTTCATATTGGCAAGAGTCCATGAGGCCCATCCTTTTTGTGGTGGTTATGATTTTTTTGTATAAAGCACAATTATTCCAATTCCTTGTTGATGCTTTCGCTCCTTTCTTATCACCCCACTTCTTGGCTATTCGTTAAACTGAATTGTGGGTGTGGTGGGGGGTGTATTTATAGGCATTTTGAGGTTTGGGAAACTTTGCCCCTCCTGGTAGGAATGTATATCCCATACGTCACTAGCTCATGGACTCTTGCCAATATGAAAGAAATGAATATATCAAGTAAATTCTTACATAAATTATATTTTTTTGCTAGCTGGTGAGTAATCCATGAGACCTCACAGAGTGAATCTTTTCAGCAAAGCTCTCTTCCTTTAACACACTTTCACTGAACAATCATTAAGAAGTGTCATGATTACAGGCTTGAAATCCACACCTGGTTTTATCACAGGATATCCCCAAACATTTAGTATCTGGAAAGGCATTTAGGTACTGTACATCCTTGGTATCTAAATGTCAATCTGCATCTCAGCTATTTTGTTTGCAGCCTTGATCTGCACGCTGTAGCGCAATCGCAACATGCACACTTTTTTTAGCGAGGTTTTCATTGCTGATGAATAGCCAGTAGACGAGTAAACTCGGTTAACAAAGATATACAATTCTCTTAAAATATTACTAGTCTTTACTTCAGCATAATTATATGTATGTAGTGTTATAGTGTAGAATGCATTGTCGAGCAAGATTGCACTGTTTTTCGGCTTGGTTACTGAGTGGCACCATCAAGGCGGGTATGATATTTTGAGGATTACTCCACCAACAACTTAACCCTCCAATATGAAGTCCAGAGGAACTGGTGCTGGGACAAAAATCGTCATATAGGCTTATTCCCCAAGATATGAGAGAGCATTATATGCATGGATTGCAGGTCATTGTCACACAACAGCCTCTTAATGCGCCAGACAATATTCCTCTTGAACAGGGTGGAAGGGAAAAACGAAACCCACTGCTGGCATAGTACACAGCTATAGTGGTGGCACAAACTAAAAGGTGAAAAAGCAGCACATCCAGACAACTCCATAAAAAACTTTTCTTGAATCCTTAAACATCGAAATACCATGGAGGTGTAGGATCTTGAATATTTCTCGCTTATTCATAGCTAGGATTAAGCGCTTGTAATAAGCGTGAAACATGTAAGAGCCTACACCTCCCTGGCATTTTCAATGTTTTTTTCAGAAATCAGTAAAACTTATTTTTTTTATAGAGTTGTCCAGATGTGCTACTATTTCTTTTTCTGGCTTGATATTTGAAAAATCGATTAAACCTTGTAGCCAGCACTCAATGTTATGACGTATCATAACAGCCACCTGGAAGTCTCCCCATCTCAATTTTATATTTCTTTTATTAGGTGAGTCAGCCGCTCCTTGCAATGAGACAAAGTGGAGCCAGAAATGGCAATCCTCCCGTCCACTCCGGAGGACAAGTCTTTCTCTTAGCTCGGGTTTCTGGCATGCGACGGGGAGGCACTCCAGTCGCCGGCTCCTGAGAGCCATCCCACGCCAGGTGGCACAGACACTACAAGCAGATGTGCTGTGGCAGTTGGGCTACACAGGTAATTGTCCTACAAAACATTGATTTAAATGTTTTTTACTGTGCATACTTTCATCATACATTTTATCACCTAAGCATTTTAGTTGCTGTTGTTTAACTATTTTCTTTCTGAAGATATGACACCAGAATTAAATGTTACATTTAGTAGGTGTGTAAATCCACAGTTTGGTTGGCTAAGCAGTATCATAAGTGCCTTGTTACTCTTAATATTTGGATACTGCATTTTTGCCTTTGTAATCATTCACAGGTAGTAATGTAAGAGTTGCTGTTTTTGATACTGGATTAAGCGAGAAACACCCACACTTCAAAAATGTCAAGGAAAGAACCAACTGGACAAACGAGAAGACCTTGGATGACGGTAGGTTTAATTTCTGTAAATTCTGCTGGCCCCATCCCAATTCTATTTAACATTGAGAGGTTCCTAAAAATGTTTGTAGAGTTCACTTGTCACATGTTGTGGTTTGCTGCATATCCTAAGCCCTTGCAACAATATTAATAATAATAAAAAGTGTTGCTACTCCCTAATAACTGCTAGTCGTGGCCATTTAATTAAAAAACACTATTTTTATTCTGGCAGTCTGCAATGTAATTACCTTGCTAAAGGTAAACACACATTCTGAATACACATCCTGATAAAAGTGCATTGTACTGAAGTGTTTCTACTATGGTTTATAGAAAACAGTACTTAAACATGTTAAAATTAAAAGCTAACTTTAAACTAGCAGAACATTACTTTTTTGGACAGTTAGTGCATTAAAGGGACATTTATACACTTTTTTTTTTTTTTTTAAAACAAAACGTATAGTTTTGCTTATTTTTAAATAACATTGCTCTAATTTTTAGACTCATAACCAAGCCCAAAAGTTTTAGGAGAATACTGATGTATTTCTCCTCCCAGCTTGATCCTGTTTGTGTAGAGTCTTTTCATATGCAGTGGAAGGGGGAGGGGGAGTGTCTGTTATTTCTCACTTGCAGTGGATGTTCCTTCTACCTTTTCAACAGAGCTAAGCTGGGAGCTTCTAAGTAAGTTTTTAAACCGTTTTTATATTGGATATTTAGATCAGTATTGTGCATAGTATTCTTTATAGTAGTGTTTATTATATGCAGTTAAATGAAAATTGGTGTATGCTGTCTCTTTAAAAGGATATGAATCTCAAACCTTATCTTTCATGGTTGAGATAGAGAATACCATTTCTTTTTTTTTAAAGACACAATGAGTCCACGGATCATCTTAATTACTAATGGGATATTCACCTCCTGGTCAGCAGGAGGAGGCAAAGGGAAGGCTCCTCCCTTCCCTTCCACTCCAGTCATTCTCTTTGCCTACGTTAGTGATAGGAAGAGGTAAAGTGAGGTGTTAGATTAGATTCTTCAATCAAGTGTTTATTATTTTTAAAGTAGTGCCAGAGTGTGCTGCTTTGTTCTAGGGTGTAGCTGTAGTCCATATCAGTCTCTACAGTAGAGCTTTTGGTGGCTTTAGAGCAATGGGAACTTGTGGGACATAATTCTCACTGTGCCTCCCATACTGATGCTGCCCTGACTAAGAAAACCTGAAGGATTTTTACTCAGGATTCTCGTTTGTTTCCAGGTCCATGGGAGGGAGAGGACCTCTTAAACCTGAGAACTGCCTTGCTGCCAGGCAGAAAATGAATTAAGTGCTGACTTTATTTCTGGGGATTGAGGATCTCAGAAAAAGTTGGGGCACTTTATTCATTTTCATCAGACCTCATTGAACTTGAACTCAGATTCCCCTAGTGTTATTAGGGGATATTATGGCAGCTAGGACGCAGGCACTGACATGTTTTACATTGAGAAACTGTGCAGTATGAGACTCTTGAGCAAACATACACTGAATTGCTGGTCTTATTAGTGGTACTAAAGCTAATATTCTTTCTAGAGTGTGTGCTCTGTGACAAGTTGTCTATATAGCCTAAGGGTGCTGACGACATAGAAACTGCAAGATTCTATTGCAGATCATCTAGTAACCAGAGGAAACACTGTAAACAAGGATTTTCAGTCATGTAGGATTGGACTGAGGAGCTGTTTAAACTATATCTGTTCAGTATGTCCGTTTGCCCCAGGTGTCTATACTTAGAAATGGCGACCGGGAGATTTCGTTTTATGTTTTGACTTAGTTATTTGTGTAATAACGGGGAGTGGTGTTTCCGCGAGTACTAACAGCCGACTAGAGTAAAGATCTTCTTTTAAATTGAGTAGGATCTATCCTTTTGCTCCCGGTGCCTTTATTCTATCAATGGCAACCGGGAGATGGCTTGAGTAACGCCCACGAGGGGTGGAGCTTGTAAACAGTGCCAAAGGGTCTCTTCCTCCTTCCTAGCGCTTCTGATATACGGTAGGAATGGAGGATGGCGCTTTTCAGAAAAACTTCCTTTATAGCACTTCATATTATCGGTAGAAACAAAGGAATACTTGTTTAATTCTTGCGCTCAAGATGGCACTAGTATGGAGAGGCTGTCTGACGCCTCAGCTGGGTTAAGCTGAGGTGTAGACAGAGTTTAATAGTCCTGACAATTTTCTTATACAGGTGCAACTATGTCTGATCACGTAAGAATATAAAACAGCTACGCTGGCAATATGTTAATTCTTTTAAACAAACTAAGTCTTTTTTTTAAGTATTCTGCCATATGTGAGGCAGATTGATTAAAGAAGTATACATTACATTTTCCAACTCGCATGCAGTGCCCTGCGGTTCCTTACAATTTCCATCAGGAATTGCTGCACAAGATATCACTTGCTCAAAGTCATAAGCGATGTCTGTGAACAAAGAAATAACGTTATTAATAGGTTCTGCAATGTTTGCATGATAATTTAGCTTTTCCCTGCACACAGAAATAATTTTACTTTTTAAAATTTAAAGAGACAGTAACATTTTTTTTATGTGCTAATTTTGTTAAAGAATCCAGCTGTTTATTTGTGTAATCCATCCTTTACAATTCAAGGTGGTCCAAGAGGCCCAGCTAGAGGTCTCTTGTTTTAGGCTTTAATTCAAATGCGGTTCTATCAATCCACTTCTATTTCTCATTTGTTGAGAAATCTTTAGTCGATCAGGATAGACTTGTTCCAGTCCTTTATTCTGCTGGGCACATACTGCTTAGGAGCATAGTGAAATTTCTCCTAACATATTACAAAAAATGTGTTGCCCTACTTTTAATACATTGCCTAATCCTTTTACCCACAGTGTTGGTAAAAAATTGAGCAGGAGGTCTTTTTCACTCAGAATAGGTTGAATGACTCATTGTTTATTTCGAATGTTTCTTCCCTGCTGCTAAGGGGGCAGTTTTTTCGGTAATTCCGGACAAGGAATTCTCAGTCTTGAATGAGGTAAATTCCTTTATCTTATCAAGAGCTTCTTGACAAAGTTTTTGCTTCTCTCGGTGGCTCCGATACCAGTAGGTTTTTCTACTAAGATGACGGACCCTATGATTAATAGTTAGAGGGGCTACATTGTCAACCTGCGCTTGGTGTGACTTCTGTTTTCCAGTGCGGCGTCATACTGGCTTGTTGCGTTGCCTGTTTCTATGGACAGACATATCTTTCACAATAGGAATGGTCTTTAAGTGAGTAGGCTCCTTTTATGTATTTTAGTGGAAAGGGAATTTCTTTTATTCCTCCCAAGCATGGAGACCCTATTGGACTTAGAATAGGGGAAATCCGTTTAAGAAATTTGCTGACACAACATGAGGGGAGTACACCCGAACCATAAGGGGGTAGGTTCTCCTTCTCAATCAAGTTTTATTTCTTTTCTGTTTGGTTTCCGTTTCTTGGTTTCCAAGAAAGAGGGAAACTTCAGCCCAACCTCAAGAGTAAAAAATAAATAAAATAAAGGGTTTCTCAGGATACCGTCCTTCAACATGGAAACAATTTGTTCCATTCTTCCTTTGATCCACGAGGATCAATTTATATCAACAGGGGATTTAAAGGACTCGTATCTCCATGTTCCCATTCACAGGGATCATCACAACTTCTTAAGGACTAGGGACTCTCTCTGCTTGGAGATTGTTTGTTTGCTTTTCTGGACAACCACTTCCAGTTTGTGGCGCTTCCTTTCGGTCTTGCCACAGCTCCCAGGATCTTCATAAAGGTTCTGGGATTCCTGTTGGCGGTGCTTCGATCAAAGGGCATTGCAGTGGCGCCTTATTTGGACGACTTTCTAGTTCAGGTGCCGTCCTTTCAGTTAGCAAGATTCCACACGGACTTGGTGTTGTCCTTCCTAAAGATCCCGCGGCTGGAAGGTGAATTTAGAAAAGAATTCCCTAATTCCAAGGTAACTTTCTTAGGAACCATAATAGACTCTCTGTCTATGCAGATTTTTCTGACAGAAGTCAGGATATTAAAGTTTATCGATACTTGTCTAGCCCTTCAGTCCATTCCTTCAACCATCAGTGGCTCAGGGCATGGATTTATTCGGACTGATGGTGGCAACAATGGACATCATCCCGTTTGCTCGCTTCTATTTCAGAGCTCTGCAGTCTATCATGCTGAGACTTTGGAACAGTGATTATTCGGACTTGTCCCCTCGACTTCTTCTGGAGCAGGAGACAAGGGACTCTCTATAATGGTGGTTGTCTTTGGATCATCTTTCCCAGGGAACATACTTTCGCAGTCCTTCTTGGGCGATTGTGACAACAGATGCCAGCCTTTTTGGGTGGGGAGCAGTCTGGGGCTCTCTAAAGGCTCAGGGAATTTGGACTCAGTCTGCTTTACCCATAAACATTCTGGAACATAGAGCGATCTAGCCTCGGCACGGTTTATCAGGTTCTAGTCGGACAACATATCATCAGTGGACTTAATCAAGCATCAGGGGTGAACGAGGAGTTCCTTGGTGATAACAGAGGTATCCAAAATAATTCAATGGGTGGAGGTCCATTCTTGCTGTCGGCGATCCACATCCCAGGGGTGCTCAATTCGGAGGCGGATTTCCTGAGAAGGCAGACCTTTCTTCCGGGGGAGTGGAACTCCATTCGGAAGTGTTTTCTAGCCTGATTCTCAAGTCGGGTCAGCCGAAATTAGATGTCATGGCATCGCGTCAGAATGCCAAACTCCCGAGATACGGGTCACGATCCAGGGACCCCCAGGCAAAACTGATAGTTGCTCTGGCAGCCCCTTGGACCTTCAATTTAGCATACCCGTTTCCTCAGTTTGCTCTTCTTCCTCGAGTAATTGCTCGAATCAATCAGGAAAGGGCCCGGGGATCCTCATAGCACCGGCCTGGCTTTGCAGTATTTGGTATTCAGATCTGGTGGGGATGTCATCTCTACCACCTTGGAGACTTCTGTTGTGGAAGGACCTTCCAATTCATGGGCTTTTTCCTTCACCCAAATTTAGTTTCTCTGAAGCTGATGGCTTGGAGATTGAACGCTTAATCTTATCCTAGCGCGGAGGGTTCTGATTCGGTCATATTGACCATGATTCAGGCTCGTAAACCTGTAACTAGAAGAATTTACCATTAGATTTGGTGTAAATTTCTTTACGGGTGTGAATCCAAGGATTTTATCTTTTCTCCCAGAAGGTTTGGAGAAAGGTTTAGCGACGGGTTCCCTAAGGGGTCAGATCTCGGCATTGTCTGTTTTGTTTCACAATCGTCTGGCGGATGTCCCAGATGTACAATCTTTTTGTCAGGCCTTGGTGAGGATCAGGCCTGTGTTTCAACCAGTTACTCCTTCATGGAGTCTTAATTTAGTTCTCAATGTCTTTCAAGGGGCTCTGTTTGAGCCTATGCTTTCCTTAGATATTAATTTGTTATCTTGGAAGGTTTTTTATTTCTTGTGGCTATTTCTTCTGCTCGGGGAGTATCGGATCTCTCGGCATTTCAGTATGAGTCTCCTTATCTTTTTCTTTAAGGAAGATAAGGTAGTTTTTCGTATCAAATTAGGATTTCGCCCCAAGGTTGTTTTTCTGTTCGGAATATTAATCAGGAGATTATTGTGCCTTCCTTGAGTCCTTATCCTTCTTCTGAGAAGGAAAGACGTTTGCACAATTTGGGCGTGGTCCGTGCTTTACATTTTTACCTGCAGGCGACTGAAGACTTTCGTCAGTCTTCTTCTTTACTTGTGGTTTTCTCAGAAAAACGCAAGGGACAGAAAGCTACGGCTACCTCCCTTTCTTTTTGGCTGACAAGCTTCATAGGTTTTGCATATGAGACTGCTGGACAGCAGCCTCCTGAGAGGGTTACAGCTCATTCCACGAGGGCTGTTGCTTCATCAGGGATGTTAAAAAATGAAGCTTCTGTGGAACAGATTTGCACAGTTGCAACTTGGTCTTCTTTTCACACTTTTTCAAAGTTCTATAAATTTGAAACTTTTGCCTCTGCTGAGGAGAGAGGTTCTTCAAGCAGTGGTGCCTTCCATTTGGGTTCCCTGTCTTGTCCCTCCCGTATCATCTGTGTACTCTAGCTTGGGTATTGAATCCCATTAGTAATTAATATGATCCGTGGACTCATCGTGTTAAAAAATGAATACATTTATCAGGTAAGCATAAATTTTCTTTTTAAACAACTTTCCAATTTACTAATATGCTTCGTTCTCTTGGTATTCTTCCTTGAACAGCATACCTAGGTAGACTCAAGCTGGGAGCTAGCTGCTGATTGGTGGCTGCGCAAATATACCTATTATCATCATTGGCCTACCAATATATTCACCTAGCTCCCAGTAGTGCATTGCTTCTCCTTCAATAAAGAATACAAAGACGTTGAAGCAAAATTGATAATGGAAGTAAATTGAAAGATTGTTTAAAATTGTATGACCTATCTGAATCATTAAAGAAAAACCTTGAATTTCATGTCCCTTTAATTTCATTAGGTCCATCTAACCACTGTTATGATGTACTTAGAGCTGCCAGATGTCTTTTATATATTTTTCAAGAAAGTTAGGAAGCTACTCCTACTTTAAAGGGACAGTATAAACCAATTTTCATATAACTGCATCTAATAGACAATACTATAAAGAATATGCACAGATGCTGATCTAAAAATCAATATAAAGCCATTTAAAAACGTACTTAGAAGCTCCCAGTTTAGCACTGTTGATGAGGTTAAGCTGGGACACCCACTGCAATGGCTGAGAAAGCAGGAAGAGCAGACCCTTCCCTGCATATGAGAAGACTTTATTACACAAACAGGAGCAAGCTGGAATCTGTACACTTCAGTCTACGTCTGACACTGTCGGGCTTGGTTTTGAGTTGAAAATCGGCACAGTGTTATTAAAACAAATAAAATAAGCAAAACTAAACATTGTTACAAAAACACTAAAAAATGGGCTATATAAATGGATCATCAACAAAACATTTCTGCAAAGAAAAATCTAGCGTACAATGTCCTTTTAAAAGGGACATAAAACCCATCATTTTCTTTCAAGATTCAGATAGAACATACAATTTAAAACAACTTACAAATATACATTTACTATCAAATTTGCTTCTTTCTCTTTGTTGAAGGAGCAGCAATGCACTACTTGGAGCTAGATGAGCACATCTGATGAGCCAATAATAAGAGGCATATCTGTGCCGAGACCATTCACCAGCCAGCTTCAAGTAGTGCATTGCATGGAGCCAGCTTATGGGTGGTCTTCTTTTTCTTTTTTTTTTTTTTTTTTTTTACAGATTTAATGTCTTGCTATTGCTGCTTAAACTGATGGTATAATAATAAAGTAAAATTTTTCAAAATTAAAAAAATATTTTATTCTTCTGCCACTTGTTTTTCCTTTTCTGTAGTGTAATGACTTATAGAGCAGTCCCACACACTCTATGAAGTAGGTAACGCACCCTCCGGAGAGTTACCTGATTTGTGCATGCACAGATATAATAATAGATTTCATGCGCACTCACACAGCGAACAGTCTGGCAACAGTTAATCTTTGGGTAACCTTACCTGGGTGCTAGTGCATTCCTCTGTACAGTTAGGCAAGCCCACACTGAAGAAACAGCAAGCCGTGATTGGGTGACAGTAAAAAGTGACAGCCGGGAGAAATAGAGTCCATCGAGGAGGGCAGGTGGGGAAATGACATGTGATAATAAAAAATGAATTAAAAATTAATTTAGAATATTTATACATACTAACTAAAATGCATCTTCACATAAGTCTATCAATATATAGCGTGCACGTACTGGAACTTTGTCATCATTATAAGGCGCACAACGGCACATTTGTTTAACTCTATTTAAAAATACGGTGCAATTCGATATGAGCAAACATGACATTTTCAAAAACAAAAACTAGAAGAAACAAAATACAGCAAAGTGCAATACATCCGTATACTTTTGTGGTTTTTAGCTTTTTCACCCCCCCCCCATGTTCATGAAGTGTTGTTTTTTTTTTTAGGACTGGGACACGGGACATTTGTAGCAGGTGTCATTGCTAGCATGAGAGAATGCCAAGGTTTTGCTCCAGATTCCGAATTGCACATATTCAGGGTTTTCACAAACAACCAGGTACGTTTTGATACACACCACTACTGGAGGTTTTGAGCACTCTTATTTCCTTGTGGCCTGCATCATATTTTGTTTTTCCATTACTTTGCTTGTAATAATAAATATTTAACAATTCAGCTTCTTTAATGGGTCATGGAATTATTGTGCATAGGACAAAAGATGCTTGGCAACTTTGGGAGTATGTCAGTATGGATTAGTAAGCATTCACATTAAAGGCACAGTCTACTTGAAATTTGTTACTGTTTAAAATGATAAATAATCCCTTTTATTACCCATTCCCCAGTTTTGCATAACCCTCACTGTTCTAATATACTTTTCTTTCCTTAGATATTTAGAGTCCACAACGTCATTCCAATTACTAGTGGGATATTCACTCCTGGCCAACAGGAGGAGGCAAAGAGCACCACAGCCAAACTGTTAAGTGTCACTTCCCTACCCATAATCCCTAGTCATTCTCTTTGCCACTGTTCTAATAATATACTTTTTGCTTCGGGGGGGGGCATGCCTAGATACGTAGGCAGCCCCCTATAATTCGATCCCAGCCTTGAAATCAGATGATCGTGTGATTTCATTTTTACAGCAAGTGTTGACATCTTAACTTTGTTCTTATGTTAACACATTAGTGCCAGCTCAGCGGGGTTAACCCGTTTTCACAAAGTCACTGCCCTTCAGTTCACAAAAGTGGTTTGAAAAACAGAAATGATACTTTTCAAGGTAACATGCATTCCTGGCCTATATGATGTAATCTGCATAGCCAGAGTCTACAAAAGTGAAACAATCTCTAGAGTTTGAAGAAACCAATTGGATTCTAAAGGAAACCTTATTAGAGCAATATTTTGTGTAATATCACTATAGTTTTTTAAAACTATGGTTGTCTGTCTTGAAAAAGATGCACTGGTAACCATGAACCCAAACAATTGGCTACAAATAGGTTAACACACATAGGGTCACAGTGTTAATGTAAGTGAAAGAATGTCTCAGTATTGAGGTCCAGTTACTGTGACTGAAAATATTAAACAATGTATAGTCTTGTGTTGTATTCACTGAAATGTTTTGTAACTAGATGCCACTTATTAAATTGTGAAGATCCTCTCTCATGAGACTTATATTTTTCTCTTTATGCTAAATTCTTCCCATATGATTTATTTAAAGGGACATAGAACCCAACATGTTTCTTTCATGATTCAGATGGAAAAAATAAAATTTTAAAAACGTTTCTAATTTACGATTATCAATTTTTCATTGTACTCATGATGTTGTTTGTTGAACTCATGATGTTCTTTGTTGAAGGGATTGCCAGGTAGGTAACATGCACATGTCTGGAGCACGACATGTCGGGGAATAACGCTGTCATCTAGTGCTCTTGCTAATGTATAACATTGTTGCAAAACTGCTGCCACATAGTACTGCAGACACGTGCACATTCCTGACCATGCCTTCCTGCTTTTCAACAAAGGATAACAAGAAAACAAAGAACTTTTGATATTAGTAGTAAATTGGAAAGATGTTTTACAATTGTATGTTCTATCTGAACCATGAAAAAAATGGGTTTTATGTCCCTTTAAACTTTAGGATTCAGAAAGATCAAGTCCTTTTAAGACACTTTAATTTCACTTCTATTATTCATTTGTATTTGATCTCTTATCCTTTATTGATACATATTCCCAGCAGCCATGCACCATTGGAAGATAGCTGGTGATTGGTGGCTACACATATTTGCTTCCTGTCTTTGTCTCACCAGATGTTTGGCTAGCTCCCAGTAGTTTACTCTTTTAAATATAACATTGAGAAAAGAGAACAAAGCAAATTTGATAATACAAGTAAATTGGAAAGTTTATTAAAATTGCATGTCTGTCTGAATCATAAACCTTTAAATTTGCACATTTTTTCTTTTTTCTTGTACTATACCCTGGAGCCTTGTGTGTGTGTGTGTGTGTGTGTATGTATATATGTATGTGTGTGTATATATGTGTGTATGTGTATATGTATATATATATATATATTCCTCCATTACTTGTGGGATATTCTCCTTCCCAACAGGAAGTTGCAAGAGGACACCCACAGCAGAGCTGTCTATATAGCTCCTCCCCTAACTGCCACCCCCGGTCATTCTCTTGCAACTCTCGACAAGATAGGAAGTATAAGAGATATGTGGTGACTTAGTGTAGTTTTTACCTTCAATCAAGAGTTTGTTATTTTTAAACTGTACCGGCGTAGTACTGTTTTACTCCCAGGCAGAAATTAGAAGAAGAATCTTAGCGGTTTGTAACTAAGGTCCATTGCTGTTCTCGCGCATAACTGAAGAGTATGGGAAAGACTTCAGTTGGGGGAACGGTTTGCAGTTTACCTGCTTTGAGGTGTGTTCAGTATATTTATTTCTAGAGAGATAAGATCTAGAAAATGCTGACAGAGCCTTGTATAATTGAGGTAAGCCTGATGCAGTGATTTAACAACGACTGGGATCATGCTTACAAAAAAGGGTAATATTCATGTTAATACTCATATTTCTTAATGTCAAAAAGTTTACATGTTATATAGAAAGAACGTTTTTTTCTCTAAGGGTGATAAATCATTTTTGGGGCCTAGTTTCCACATGGCTAGTCAGATACTCCTAGGAGTATTTTCTTAAGGCCCTCTGACATCAAGTGCATAGTGGGAGGGGCCTATTTTCGTACTCTAGATGCGCAGTTCTTATTCAGACTGAGACATCCAGCTTCCCCAAAGGAGTCCTCTGGCATCTGAGGACCACTATAGAGGGCTTATTTCTTCCCTAAATCGTATTTGAGGGCAGGTAGGAGCCACAGCAGAGGCAAGGTGTTTAACTGTTAACGTTTTTTAACGTTTTTCAAATCCAGTTTGGGGCCTAAAGTGTTAATCATCCATTTGCAAGTGGGTGCAATGCTTCTTTAGTCCCTTATACACACTGTAAAAATTTTGAAGAGTTTACTACTTTTTAACACTGTTTTGCAGTTTGTGATAGTTTTTTTTTTCTCTTAAAGGCACAGTACCGTTTTTGTTTAATTGCTGTTACACATTTATTAAAGTGTTTTCCAAGCTTGCTGGTCTCATTACTAGTCTGTTAAACATGTCTGACATAGAAGAAACTCCTTGTTCAATATGTTTAGAAGCCCCCTCTTAGAATGTGTACCAAATGTACTGAAATTCCTATAAATTATAAAGACCATATTATGGCATTTAAAGATTTATCACCAGAGGTTTCTCAGACTGACAAAAGGGAGGTTATGCCATCTAGCTCTCCCCACGTGTCAGAACCTATAACTCCCACTCAAGTGAAGCCAAGTACATCTAGCGCGTCCAATGCGTTTACCTTACAAGACATGGCGGCAGTTATGACTAATACCCTCCCAGAGGTATTGTCCAAACTGGCAGGGTTACAAGGAAAGCGAGACAGCTCTGGGGCTAGAACAAATACAGAACTTTCTGATGCTTTGGTAGCTATGTCTGATATACCCTCACAATGCTCTGAAGCCGCGGCAAGGGAGTTGCTTTCTGAGGGTGAGATTTCAGATTCAGGGAAGACGTTACTTCAGTCCGATTCTGAAATGACAGCCTTTAAATTTAAGCTTGAACACCTCCGCTTATTGCTCAGGGAGGTTTTAGCGACTCTGGATGACTGTGACCCCATTGTAGTTCCAGAGAAATTGTGTAAAATGGACAAATACTTTGCAGTGCCTGTTTACACTGATGTCTTTTCAGTCCCTAAGAGGTTCTCGGAAATTATTACTAAGGAATGGGATAGACCTGGTGTTCCGTTCTCTCCCCCTCCTGCTTTTAAAAAGATGTTTTGCATAGATGTCGCTATACAGGACTCATGGCAGACAGTCCCTAAGGTGGAGGGTGCAGTTTCTACCCTAGCTAAGCGTACAACTATCCCCGTCGAGGACAGTTGTGCTTTCTTAGATCCTATGGATAAAAAATTGGAGGGTCTCCTTAAGAAAATTTTTATCCATCAAGGTTTTATTCTCCAGCCTCTTGCATGCATTGCCCCAGTTACTGCTGCAGCAGCTTTTTGGTTCAAGTCTCTTGAGGAGGCTCTACAGGTGGAGACCCTGTTAGATGTTATTTTAGACAGGATTAAAGCTCTCAAG